>NC_083728.1:94972772-94980359 GCF_028564815.1 Eubalaena glacialis | reverse complement strand
CCTAACCCTAACCCTAACCCTAACCCTAACCCTAACCCTAACCCTAACCCTAACCCTAACCCTAACCCTAACCCTAACCCTAACCCTAACCCTAACCCTAACCCTAACCCTAACCCCTAACCCTAACCCTAACCCTAACCCTAACCCTAACCCTAACCCTAACCCTAACCCTAACCCTAACCCTAACCCTAACCCTAACCCCTAACCCTAACCCTAACCCTAACCCTAACCCTAACCCTAACCCTAACCCTAACCCTAACCCTAACCCTAACCCTAACCCTAACCCTAACCCTAACCCTAACCCTAACCCTAACCCTAACCCTAACCCTAACCCTAACCCTAACCCTAACCCTAACCCTAACCCTAACCCTAACCCTAACCCTAACCCTAACCCTAACCCTAACCCTAACCCTAACCCTAACCCTAACCCTAACCCTAACCCTAACCCTAACCCTAACCCTAACCCTAACCCTAACCCTAACCCTAACCCTAACCCTAACCCTAACCCTAACCCTAACCCTAACCCTAACCCTAACCCTAACCCTAACCCTAACCCTAACCCTAACCCTAACCCTAACCCTAACCCTAACCCTAACCCTAACCCTAACCCTAACCCTAACCCTAACCCTAACCCTAACCCTAACCCTAACCCTAACCCTAACCCTAACCCTAACCCTAACCCTAACCCTAACCCTAACCCTAACCCTAACCCTAACCCTAACCCTAACCCTAACCCTAACCCTAACCCTAACCCTAACCCTAACCCTAACCCTAACCCTAACCCTAACCCTAACCCTAACCCTAACCCTAACCCTAACCCTAACCCTAACCCTAACCCTAACCCTAACCCTAACCCTAACCCTAACCCTAACCCTAACCCTAACCCTAACCCTAACCCTAACCCTAACCCTAACCCTAACCCTAACCCTAACCCTAACCCTAACCCTAACCCTAACCCTAACCCTAACCCTAACCCTAACCCTAACCCTAACCCTAACCCTAACCCTAACCCTAACCCTAACCCTAACCCTAACCCTAACCCTAACCCTAACCCTAACCCTAACCCTAACCCTAACCCTAACCCTAACCCTAACCCTAACCCTAACCCTAACCCTAACCCTAACCCTAACCCTAACCCTAACCCTAACCCTAACCCTAACCCTAACCCTAACCCTAACCCTAACCCTAACCCTAACCCTAACCCTAACCCTAACCCTAACCCTAACCCTAACCCTAACCCTAACCCTAACCCTAACCCTAACCCTAACCCTAACCCTAACCCTAACCCTAACCCTAACCCTAACCCTAACCCTAACCCTAACCCTAACCCTAACCCTAACCCTAACCCTAACCCTAACCCTAACCCTAACCCTAACCCTAACCCTAACCCTAACCCTAACCCTAACCCTAACCCTAACCCTAACCCTAACCCTAACCCTAACCCTAACCCTAACCCTAACCCTAACCCTAACCCTAACCCTAACCCTAACCCTAACCCTAACCCTAACCCTAACCCTAACCCTAACCCTAACCCTAACCCTAACCCTAACCCTAACCCTAACCCTAACCCTAACCCTAACCCTAACCCTAACCCTAACCCTAACCCTAACCCTAACCCTAACCCTAACCCTAACCCTAACCCTAACCCTAACCCTAACCCTAACCCTAACCCTAACCCTAACCCTAACCCTAACCCTAACCCTAACCCTAACCCTAACCCTAACCCTAACCCTAACCCTAACCCTAACCCTAACCCTAACCCTAACCCTAACCCTAACCCTAACCCTAACCCTAACCCTAACCCTAACCCTAACCCTAACCCTAACCCTAACCCTAACCCTAACCCTAACCCTAACCCTAACCCTAACCCTAACCCTAACCCTAACCCTAACCCTAACCCTAACCCTAACCCTAACCCTAACCCTAACCCTAACCCTAACCCTAACCCTAACCCTAACCCTAACCCTAACCCTAACCCTAACCCTAACCCTAACCCTAACCCTAACCCTAACCCTAACCCTAACCCTAACCCTAACCCTAACCCTAACCCTAACCCTAACCCTAACCCTAACCCTAACCCTAACCCTAACCCTAACCCTAACCCTAACCCTAACCCTAACCCTAACCCTAACCCTAACCCTAACCCTAACCCTAACCCTAACCCTAACCCTAACCCTAACCCTAACCCTAACCCTAACCCTAACCCTAACCCTAACCCTAACCCTAACCCTAACCCTAACCCTAACCCTAACCCTAACCCTAACCCTAACCCTAACCCTAACCCTAACCCTAACCCTAACCCTAACCCTAACCCTAACCCTAACCCTAACCCTAACCCTAACCCTAACCCTAACCCTAACCCTAACCCTAACCCTAACCCTAACCCTAACCCTAACCCTAACCCTAACCCTAACCCTAACCCTAACCCTAACCCTAACCCTAACCCTAACCCTAACCCTAACCCTAACCCTAACCCTAACCCTAACCCTAACCCTAACCCTAACCCTAACCCTAACCCTAACCCTAACCCTAACCCTAACCCTAACCCTAACCCTAACCCTAACCCTAACCCTAACCCTAACCCTAACCCTAACCCTAACCCTAACCCTAACCCTAACCCTAACCCTAACCCTAACCCTAACCCTAACCCTAACCCTAACCCTAACCCTAACCCTAACCCTAACCCTAACCCTAACCCTAACCCTAACCCTAACCCTAACCCTAACCCTAACCCTAACCCTAACCCTAACCCTAACCCTAACCCTAACCCTAACCCTAACCCTAACCCTAACCCTAACCCTAACCCTAACCCTAACCCTAACCCTAACCCTAACCCTAACCCTAACCCTAACCCTAACCCTAACCCTAACCCTAACCCTAACCCTAACCCTAACCCTAACCCTAACCCTAACCCTAACCCTAACCCTAACCCTAACCCTAACCCTAACCCTAACCCTAACCCTAACCCTAACCCTAACCCTAACCCTAACCCTAACCCTAACCCTAACCCTAACCCTAACCCTAACCCTAACCCTAACCCTAACCCTAACCCTAACCCTAACCCTAACCCTAACCCTAACCCTAACCCTAACCCTAACCCTAACCCTAACCCTAACCCTAACCCTAACCCTAACCCTAACCCTAACCCTAACCCTAACCCTAACCCTAACCCTAACCCTAACCCTAACCCTAACCCTAACCCTAACCCTAACCCTAACCCTAACCCTAACCCTAACCCTAACCCTAACCCTAACCCTAACCCTAACCCTAACCCTAACCCTAACCCTAACCCTAACCCTAACCCTAACCCTAACCCTAACCCTAACCCTAACCCTAACCCTAACCCTAACCCTAACCCTAACCCTAACCCTAACCCTAACCCTAACCCTAACCCTAACCCTAACCCTAACCCTAACCCTAACCCTAACCCTAACCCTAACCCTAACCCTAACCCTAACCCTAACCCTAACCCTAACCCTAACCCTAACCCTAACCCTAACCCTAACCCTAACCCTAACCCTAACCCTAACCCTAACCCTAACCCTAACCCTAACCCTAACCCTAACCCTAACCCTAACCCTAACCCTAACCCTAACCCTAACCCTAACCCTAACCCTAACCCTAACCCTAACCCTAACCCTAACCCTAACCCTAACCCTAACCCTAACCCTAACCCTAACCCTAACCCTAACCCTAACCCTAACCCTAACCCTAACCCTAACCCTAACCCTAACCCTAACCCTAACCCTAACCCTAACCCTAACCCTAACCCTAACCCTAACCCTAACCCTAACCCTAACCCTAACCCTAACCCTAACCCTAACCCTAACCCTAACCCTAACCCTAACCCTAACCCTAACCCTAACCCTAACCCTAACCCTAACCCTAACCCTAACCCTAACCCTAACCCTAACCCTAACCCTAACCCTAACCCTAACCCTAACCCTAACCCTAACCCTAACCCTAACCCTAACCCTAACCCTAACCCTAACCCTAACCCTAACCCTAACCCTAACCCTAACCCTAACCCTAACCCTAACCCTAACCCTAACCCTAACCCTAACCCTAACCCTAACCCTAACCCTAACCCTAACCCTAACCCTAACCCTAACCCTAACCCTAACCCTAACCCTAACCCTAACCCTAACCCTAACCCTAACCCTAACCCTAACCCTAACCCTAACCCTAACCCTAACCCTAACCCTAACCCTAACCCTAACCCTAACCCTAACCCTAACCCTAACCCTAACCCTAACCCTAACCCTAACCCTAACCCTAACCCTAACCCTAACCCTAACCCTAACCCTAACCCTAACCCTAACCCTAACCCTAACCCTAACCCTAACCCTAACCCTAACCCTAACCCTAACCCTAACCCTAACCCTAACCCTAACCCTAACCCTAACCCTAACCCTAACCCTAACCCTAACCCTAACCCTAACCCTAACCCTAACCCTAACCCTAACCCTAACCCTAACCCTAACCCTAACCCTAACCCTAACCCTAACCCTAACCCTAACCCTAACCCTAACCCTAACCCTAACCCTAACCCTAACCCTAACCCTAACCCTAACCCTAACCCTAACCCTAACCCTAACCCTAACCCTAACCCTAACCCTAACCCTAACCCTAACCCTAACCCTAACCCTAACCCTAACCCTAACCCTAACCCTAACCCTAACCCTAACCCTAACCCTAACCCTAACCCTAACCCTAACCCTAACCCTAACCCTAACCCTAACCCTAACCCTAACCCTAACCCTAACCCTAACCCTAACCCTAACCCTAACCCTAACCCTAACCCTAACCCTAACCCTAACCCTAACCCTAACCCTAACCCTAACCCTAACCCTAACCCTAACCCTAACCCTAACCCTAACCCTAACCCTAACCCTAACCCTAACCCTAACCCTAACCCTAACCCTAACCCTAACCCTAACCCTAACCCTAACCCTAACCCTAACCCTAACCCTAACCCTAACCCTAACCCTAACCCTAACCCTAACCCTAACCCTAACCCTAACCCTAACCCTAACCCTAACCCTAACCCTAACCCTAACCCTAACCCTAACCCTAACCCTAACCCTAACCCTAACCCTAACCCTAACCCTAACCCTAACCCTAACCCTAACCCTAACCCTAACCCTAACCCTAACCCTAACCCTAACCCTAACCCTAACCCTAACCCTAACCCTAACCCTAACCCTAACCCTAACCCTAACCCTAACCCTAACCCTAACCCTAACCCTAACCCTAACCCTAACCCTAACCCTAACCCTAACCCTAACCCTAACCCTAACCCTAACCCTAACCCTAACCCTAACCCTAACCCTAACCCTAACCCTAACCCTAACCCTAACCCTAACCCTAACCCTAACCCTAACCCTAACCCTAACCCTAACCCTAACCCTAACCCTAACCCTAACCCTAACCCTAACCCTAACCCTAACCCTAACCCTAACCCTAACCCTAACCCTAACCCTAACCCTAACCCTAACCCTAACCCTAACCCTAACCCTAACCCTAACCCTAACCCTAACCCTAACCCTAACCCTAACCCTAACCCTAACCCTAACCCTAACCCTAACCCTAACCCTAACCCTAACCCTAACCCTAACCCTAACCCTAACCCTAACCCTAACCCTAACCCTAACCCTAACCCTAACCCTAACCCTAACCCTAACCCTAACCCTAACCCTAACCCTAACCCTAACCCTAACCCTAACCCTAACCCTAACCCTAACCCTAACCCTAACCCTAACCCTAACCCTAACCCTAACCCTAACCCTAACCCTAACCCTAACCCTAACCCTAACCCTAACCCTAACCCTAACCCTAACCCTAACCCTAACCCTAACCCTAACCCTAACCCTAACCCTAACCCTAACCCTAACCCTAACCCTAACCCTAACCCTAACCCTAACCCTAACCCTAACCCTAACCCTAACCCTAACCCTAACCCTAACCCTAACCCTAACCCTAACCCTAACCCTAACCCTAACCCTAACCCTAACCCTAACCCTAACCCTAACCCTAACCCTAACCCTAACCCTAACCCTAACCCTAACCCTAACCCTAACCCTAACCCTAACCCTAACCCTAACCCTAACCCTAACCCTAACCCTAACCCTAACCCTAACCCTAACCCTAACCCTAACCCTAACCCTAACCCTAACCCTAACCCTAACCCTAACCCTAACCCTAACCCTAACCCTAACCCTAACCCTAACCCTAACCCTAACCCTAACCCTAACCCTAACCCTAACCCTAACCCTAACCCTAACCCTAACCCTAACCCTAACCCTAACCCTAACCCTAACCCTAACCCTAACCCTAACCCTAACCCTAACCCTAACCCTAACCCTAACCCTAACCCTAACCCTAACCCTAACCCTAACCCTAACCCTAACCCTAACCCTAACCCTAACCCTAACCCTAACCCTAACCCTAACCCTAACCCTAACCCTAACCCTAACCCTAACCCTAACCCTAACCCTAACCCTAACCCTAACCCTAACCCTAACCCTAACCCTAACCCTAACCCTAACCCTAACCCTAACCCTAACCCTAACCCTAACCCTAACCCTAACCCTAACCCTAACCCTAACCCTAACCCTAACCCTAACCCTAACCCTAACCCTAACCCTAACCCTAACCCTAACCCTAACCCTAACCCTAACCCTAACCCTAACCCTAACCCTAACCCTAACCCTAACCCTAACCCTAACCCTAACCCTAACCCTAACCCTAACCCTAACCCTAACCCTAACCCTAACCCTAACCCTAACCCTAACCCTAACCCTAACCCTAACCCTAACCCTAACCCTAACCCTAACCCTAACCCTAACCCTAACCCTAACCCTAACCCTAACCCTAACCCTAACCCTAACCCTAACCCTAACCCTAACCCTAACCCTAACCCTAACCCTAACCCTAACCCTAACCCTAACCCTAACCCTAACCCTAACCCTAACCCTAACCCTAACCCTAACCCTAACCCTAACCCTAACCCTAACCCTAACCCTAACCCTAACCCTAACCCTAACCCTAACCCTAACCCTAACCCTAACCCTAACCCTAACCCTAACCCTAACCCTAACCCTAACCCTAACCCTAACCCTAACCCTAACCCTAACCCTAACCCTAACCCTAACCCTAACCCTAACCCTAACCCTAACCCTAACCCTAACCCTAACCCTAACCCTAACCCTAACCCTAACCCTAACCCTAACCCTAACCCTAACCCTAACCCTAACCCTAACCCTAACCCTAACCCTAACCCTAACCCTAACCCTAACCCTAACCCTAACCCTAACCCTAACCCTAACCCTAACCCTAACCCTAACCCTAACCCTAACCCTAACCCTAACCCTAACCCTAACCCTAACCCTAACCCTAACCCTAACCCTAACCCTAACCCTAACCCTAACCCTAACCCTAACCCTAACCCTAACCCTAACCCTAACCCTAACCCTAACCCTAACCCTAACCCTAACCCTAACCCTAACCCTAACCCTAACCCTAACCCTAACCCTAACCCTAACCCTAACCCTAACCCTAACCCTAACCCTAACCCTAACCCTAACC
>NC_083728.1:94220272-94227772 GCF_028564815.1 Eubalaena glacialis | reverse complement strand
CCTCCCCTCCCCTCCCCTGCCCTCCCCTCGGGCCGAATTGATTACAGCTCTGTATTCAGAAACACGCGCCGCGCGCATTCCTGCTCGCGAACCGACAGTAGCGAGGCGCTATGGCTACGGGCAAAACCGAGTCGGATGGACAGAGTTTACATTTAGTGTTTATAGAGAAAGAAATTAAATTACGGCGAAAAGTAGTGCTCTTGGCCCCTGACCTCCGAATTAATACTTGCAGCGTTTTCCTAGTGCGACAGGAGGGGGGCAGGAGTAAGGTCCCAAATTCCAGGCCTCCTCTCCCTCTCGGCGAGATTTCGGTCCTGTCCCGCATTCCCTGCGCCTCTCCCCGTCTTGAGCAAGGGCGGAGAGGAGAGTGGATAAATCGCGGGCGATGCGCCAAGGCACACCCAGTTCGGACCCTCGCCAGGGTGCGTGTCCAGCGCCAGGTTCTCGGGCAGGTCCGGGCGGAAGCCGGCGCACGGGTCGGGGGTGCGGGCCTCGCCCCCTTCAGGCCCTCCCCTCCTGTCGACCCGAGCGGTTGTGTGTAGCCATCCCCGGGCACGGACACACACGCACAGGCGCTGACACAAGAACCGGCACAGGACCGGCGCCGACGCGCAGACGCACAGCTCTGGCCTGCCCTTCCCCTTCGCTCCTGGCTCGGGGCTCGGCAGCCTGGCTCACCAAAGGCCACCTTGCCTGTCGGTTTGCCCTGAGGTGAGAGGCTGCCAGCCGCACGGCTCCAGGACCGGCTCGGACCGAGGCCCAGGAGCTCTTCCTCCCTGCCTGGGGGCTGGCCGCAGCAAGATGCAACCTCCTCTCTGACAAACTTTTTTACAAAGACCGTTTTATATAAAGATATATGTATCTTTCCCTTCTGCCCACAGTCCTAATTTGCTACTTATTTAAGAATATATCCTTTAATGATTGAGCTCTGAGTCTATCGATATTTTACAGTGGAGAAGGGAGTGACACTTCTCTGAGAACATAATTTAATTATAACAAATGAGTTTGGCGCCTTGGCCCTATTCTTCAGAGGCCGAGTCAAAGCGAGATGTATTTATTTCTTCACTTGTGTGTGTGTAGGGGGCCTGATTGGCTGCCACCCCAAACTACTTTTCCCCTCCTCCTTTCCGCCTCCCTCCTCCGCCGCTGCCCGGGTTTTGCCGGGGTAGGGGGTAGGGTGCGTGGTCAGGGCGCCACCCCAGCCACCCCCCACCTCTGTGTCTATAGAATGGGCTGCTGCCAATCAGTCAGAGAGGGCACTGGTCATCTGTTTCGGAGTCACCTCCTCCCTCCGCTCCCCCTGCCCCTCCCTCGCCGGGCTCCTCTCCCCCGCCGCCTGGAGCCGGAGAGGAGATGAGAAGCCCTTGTAGTTTTAAATTCAATGTGACAGTTTCGGAAAGAGCGGATGATGAATCTCCTATTATTGGATCAGTCTATTTGCCGCTCAATGTCTCTCTGTAATTGGAGCAACATCGCTTTAAAGGTTCAGAGAGTACAGCATTTCTGGTGAAAAACCCCCACAACACGCCGGCGAATGTTTTAAAGGGAAATCTATTAGTGATTTGCGGAGGGGCGGGAGCCGGCGGCAGGGGGAGGCGCGGGCTGGGTCCGGCGGGGATGGGGGTGGGGGCTTGCCGGGGGCCCCCGCCCGGGCCGCTCCCCGCGCCCCTCCCCCCGTCTTGTTGTGACAGTTCCTGATACTGTTTATTGAGGTGCATGTCAGGTATAATTAGCAATCGATATGGAAAACGTTTCCTTGCACCCAGCACGCCTCTGACGTCAGAGCCGATTAGCGCTTCTTATTGGTCCCAAATTCCCCGGGCCGCGGCTAATTATCGGGAGCTTGATGTTGATAAAGTAAAGCGCCGGAGCGCGGGCGAAGCATGTGTAGGGCTCCGGGTCCCTGTCTCCGCCGCCGCCGTCCGCGCCTCCCGCCGCTGGCCCGCCCCGGCCCCGGCCCGCGCCCCCGCGCCCCGCCGCCGGCCCCGCCGGCCCCCCGCGCGAGATGATGGACGGCCGCCTCCTGGAGCACCCGCATGCCCAGTTCGGGGGCTCACTGGGCGGCGTGGTGGGCTTCCCCTACCCGCTGGGCCACCACCACGTGTACGAGCTGGCCGGCCACCAGCTGCAGTCGGCCGCCGCCGCCGCCGCGGCCGCCTCGGTACCCTTCTCCATCGACGGTCTGCTCAGCGGCTCGTGCGCCGCCGCCGCCGCCGCCTCGGTGGTCAACCCCACGCCGCTGCTGCCGGCCGCCTGCGGGGTCGGCGGCGATAGCCAGCCTTTCAAGCTGTCAGGTAGGCGCGGCGGGCGGGGAGGGGGCGGCGGGAGGCAGGAGACCCCGTCGGGCGGAGGAGTGGGTCGCGGGCGGCTGCGGCACGGCGGCCGCGGCTCCACGGCCTCCTCGGTCGCCGCCCTCCGCCCGGCTCAGGGCGCGCGCCGCCCTCTCCTCTCGGTGGCCCCTGGACAGAAGCGGGTGGCCGCGTTCCAGCCGGGCCCGGGGCTGAGCCGCGCGGCGTCCTGTGCGTGCCCGCAGACTCGGGGGACCCGGACAAGGAGAGCCCGGGCTGCAAGCGGCGGCGCACCCGCACCAACTTCACGGGCTGGCAGTTGGAGGAGCTGGAGAAGGCGTTCAACGAGAGCCACTATCCCGACGTGTTCATGCGCGAGGCGCTGGCGCTGCGCCTGGATCTGGTTGAGTCCCGAGTTCAGGTAAAGACCCGCCTGTGTGTCCCGCGAGCCAGCATCCCGCCTGGCGGCCTGCGCGGCCCGGCCCGCCTTTGTTCTCGGCTTCCAGGTGGGAGACCACAGCCTCCATCAGAGCCCGCCGCGCGCACGCCCGCCGGAAGGTGGGGGGGTCCGGGGCTCGGCGCCCCGCGGAGAGGGAGGCGGGCATCCTGGAGGGAGCCGAGGCGGAGAGGGAGGGGCCGGAGAACGGCTGCTGCGTCCGAACCGGGGAGCTGTGTGGTGGGTCGGGGCGACGGCGAGAAACGAGGCGCTGGGGCGGGCTAGGCGGCCAGAAGGAACCGGCCCGGCTGGGACTTGGAGGAGACCGGGAGAAGGCAGACCCCGCGACTCCGGGCCCCGGCTGGGGGCTCCGCACACCAGCCTGCAGCTAGCGCGTTTGTTTACTTTCGCCTCTAAAATATTCACATGAAAACATGTATTTATTCAGAGCTTCGCAGAAGGGGGCAGCTCAGAAAGGGGAAGCGGACACAATTAACACATTGTGGGGGGAAAGGGTGTCTGAATCTGTAACACCGTCGGTTATATGTTTTTTTTTTTCTCCCGTAATTTGATTTTATTCCGAGACTGCCGGCGGTATTCTTTTTAAAAATACAGTGTCAATTTGGTGGATTGAAAATTCAAGATGAATCGTGCATAATTAGATGTTTCCCTAAAATACAGACATCTTTTTCCGGGTCAGTGTGGTGGTCAGCGGGATGTGGGTCACAGCTGTGGGCGCTGGGCTTGGAGGCTAAGGCTGGGAAGGCACCTGCTTAGCGCCAGTAGCTTTGTCTAAAAGGTGCTCTCTCCTGTGTTTGGGCCTCCCCGCATGACCTCTTCTGTTTGTAAATCCTCTTATCCAATTTGTTCTAAGTGTCTTAAGTGAAGTCAAGACCTCTTCATTTCTCCTCTAATATGATAATGAGAAATTCTGGGTGACAAGGCAGCCTGGAATTTACACCAAAAGAGAAGTATTTAAAAAGAATAAAAGAGTGAAAGGGCAGAGACAGTCTTGGGGAAGTTACCACTTAACTCACGCACCTTGGCACCAAAAAAGGGTGCCGGTGACCAGGCGGGCCTGCTATTGTGCCGGTCTCTACACAGCCGGAACAAAGAATTCGAATTATCGCGATCTTTTGAGAAGGGTCGTGTGCCTGGGGCTCAGCGGGATTTGACTCTGTGTGTGGTGCTGGAGCCAGGGTCTAGGGCTGTTGCCACCCTGGAGAACCGCGGGGCTCCCAGGAGGAGGCCTGCAGAGAGGCGGCAGGATGCAGGACGGGCCCTGGCCTCTTCTCTGCACGGCCTGGAAGCTGGCCTCTTGCTTCCCTGACTGCCGGACCCCTCCCTGGTCCAGGCCAAGCACAACTGGTTTGAGAAAGCTGTGTTGGTGCCCTGGCATGGAACCTTCCTTCAGAAAGCAGGCTGTGTGAATGGGGGTGGGGGGGAGGGGGGGCTGCTGAAGCTCTCCCCCCCCCCAGTTTGGCTTCCCAGGCCCTTCTGGAGGAAAAAGCACCCAGATTTCCCTTCACGGGAACCCCCAAAATCTGGGCTTTGACTCAGTCTCCAGGGAGCCGAAGACAGGTGTGGAGGGCAGCTGAGCCCAGCCGCTCCTGGTCCTCAGGCCAGACGTTCAGCGCCGGGCCAGGCGGGCTGCTTAGAACACAAGCTGTGAGAAGCCAGGAGGGGCGAAGAGGGGCCCTGCCCTCTGCCTCCCGACCAGGAACCCGACGCCCTCGGTCAGGGGCCAGACCGGCCCTGCCCAACGAAGGGGCAGCTCCCAGTTCCCCGAGGTGAGAAGCTAGGAGCGGGAAGCCGGCCGAGAGGCCCCATCTACCTCCTTCTGGGTGGAAAAGATAACACTTTGGAACCTGCAGCTTGAGTGCCGAAGTCCAGTTCAGGGTCGGCTGGGCCGCGTGGCTCGGCTCCCGCCCCCTGGCCGGAGCCGAGGTTGTGCAGGCCTCTCTAGGGGGAGTGGGGAGGCCCGAAGCCCCCCGCGGCAAGCCCGCTGCCTGACCGTGCCTTCCTTTCCCCTATCCGGCTGCTCTAGGTCTGGTTCCAAAACCGCCGGGCCAAGTGGAGGAAGAAGGAGAACACGAAGAAGGGCCCTGGGCGGCCGGCGCACAACTCCCACCCTACCACGTGCAGTGGCGAACCGATGGACCCGGAGGAGATCGCGCGCAAGGAACTGGAGAAGATGGAGAAGAAGAAGCGCAAGCACGAGAAGAAGCTGCTCAAGAGCCAGAGCCGCCACTTGCACTCGCCCGGCGGCCTGTCCCTGCACAGCGCGCCCAGCTCCGACAGCGACAGCGGCGGCGGCGGCCTGTCCCCGGAGCCGCCCGAGCCGCCGCCGCCCGCCGCCGCGGCCAAGGGCCCCGGCGCGCACGCCGCCGGCGCCGCCGGTGCTGCGCCCGCACCGCCCGGCGAGCCGCCCGCTCCCGGCACCTGCGATCCCGCCTTTTACCCGAGCCAAAGAAGCGGCGCCGGCCCGCAGCCGCGGCTAGGCCGCCCCGCGGACAAGGACGCGGCCCCGTGTGCGCCCGGGGCGGCGGCGGCGGCCGAGCGCGGCGCCGCGGGCCCGCCCAAGGCCAGCCCGTTCAGCGTGGAGAGCCTGCTGTCCGACTCGCCGCCGCGCCGGAAAGCGCCCCCCGCCAACGCCGCCGCCGCTGCGGGGCTGGACTTCGCGCCCGGGCTGCCGTGCGCGCCGCGGACCCTCATCGGCAAGGGCCACTTCCTGCTCTACCCCATCACGCAGCCTCTCGGCTTCTTGGTGCCGCAGGCCGCGCTCAAGGGCGGCGCGGGTCCCGAGCCCGCGCCCAAGGACGCGCCGCCCGCGCCCGCCGTTCCGCCCGCGCCGCCCGCCCAGGCCAGCTTTGGGGCCTTCCCGGGGCCCGGCGGCGCTCCGGACTCGGCCTTCGCGCGCCGCAGCCCTGACGCCGTCGCCTCCTCGGGGGCCCCGACCCCAGCGCCTTTCCGGGACGCGGCGGCGGCCGCGGCCGAGGGCGGCAGCAGGGACTGCGCAGACGCGGGGGCCACCTGCCCAGCGGCCCCGCCGCCGCCACCGCTCGCGCTGTCGCCCGGGCCCGGCCCGCGGGCTCCCAGCCCCGCTGCGGAGCCGGCCGTTGGCGGGACCCCCGAATCGGGCGCCGCGGCCGGACCCAGCGCGCCGGATGGCGAGGAGGTGGACATGGACTGAGGGCGGCGGCGGGGCCGAGGGAGGCGCTCAGCCGGCCCCCGGCCGCTCGCTCAGGCTCCGACTCACACAGCGAAATCAGGTGATCGGCTTCGAAACACTGCTTCTTCCTCTTTTTTCTGTTTCCTTCCTTTTATTTTTATTTTATTTTTTTTAAAAAAACGCTGTATCAATTCGGACTTAGGCAGCAACCCAGGACTGGGGGTGAGACCCTCCTCCTCTCAAGGGAGCAAAAAAAAGAAAAAGAAACTCAAACCCCTACAAAAACTCACAACAAGAATCCTCAGCCTTGTAAAATGCAAAAATGTCTAAGAATATTTATATATGTACCATTTTTGATAAATAAAGCTGGTCAAACGCAAGCTTTCGGGTCCACTTTTTTCCAATTTCCGAGTGCCCAGTCCGGCCCCTCCCCGCTCCATCTTCCAAGCCTCTCCCCGCGGGTGGGACGAGGCCCCTCACCTCCCCCGAGGTCCGCGCTTAATGCCTCCTTTTGTGTGCGTGTGTGTTTGTGTTTTCTGATTGAACAAATTTATGCATCCACAGCTCCCCTCTCCTGCCCTCCCCCGCGCTCCCCCTCCTCCCCGGCGCCACACGCGCGCGCGCGCACACACACGCGCCCCCGCGCGCACCCCCGCGCACTGGCACACGCGCGGGGTGACGGAGCCAGGGGCTGCAAGGGCCCGGCCGCTGGGCTCCTGCAGAGTTTTGATATGAAAGTAATTATTTTCCGGTGGCTGCTGCGGGGACTGGGTTTCTTGCCCAAAGGGTTATTATACATTACCGATTTCTAGTGATATGAAATCACATAAACTTCCTACAATAATAGAATTAGCATGAAAGGCTGGGGTGTCAAATTGAAATTGGAGAATAATAGCGCCGGCAGCTGGGGGAGTGCGTGCGCATATTGGAGCGGAGATGGGGAATCGTGGGGCGGAATTTTCATGAGCTGCACTCTTTGTCAGCGCTCTTGTAGCCGGCTATATTAAGATAGATGCCCAATGATATCCCTCATTGTTCTGTCGCTTATATTGATGTTGCTGCGTTATCAGCCTATTGATCATGTGTCGCCTGTAATAGGACAGGCGCCGCCAACGCGCCTCTTTACAAAAGCAGTGCACATTTGTTCTAATAGGGTCCGGGTCCCCGGGGGACCCTTCGGGGGCTTCAGGACATCTGCAGCGAAGAAATATTAGCAAACTTGGCTGGAACCTGCAGCCAGCCCCTAGCCCCCTCCCCTGCCCGCAGCCGCCCCACCCCGAAGTGAACCGTCACGAATCCTCCATCTCCCCCCCAAAATCCCAACCCACCCTCCTCAGTTTTCCTGGGCCCTGGGTCCTCGGTGCCGCAAAAGCCACGAATTCCCCAAGAAATTGGGATCCCAATTATTAAAACCATTAATTCCAGCGAGGCTGAGCGCAGTGGAATTATGTTTACAGCCTCGTTAAATATCCCTGATCCCTCCTGGTCATCAGGCCTTTATTTGCAAATAAATTGAAAATAATCAGAAGGACAGCTTTCCCCCTCGCGCGGGCGCAAATGAATTTCGGAGCCCGAGTCCCTTTAATAATATTTACATAATTTTC